>NC_057801.1:244421750-244439481 GCF_018294505.1 Triticum aestivum
CGATGTGGCCCTTCGGGCGGCGGCGTCGGGGCGACGAGGCGTCGAGCCCCGATCCAGATCTGGATCGGGAGGGAGGGGAGAGCGAGCGAGTGGGGGGAGTGGGGGTGTCAGTGGTTAGAGTTTTAGTAGTGGGGGTATTTCTAGGCCGAGAGTGGGCCGGCCGGCTGGGCAAAAGCCCAGTTGAGCCAGGGGAGGTCTAGTTGCCTATTTTTTGTTTTGCTTTTTTTCTTATTTTTATCTCTTTTATGTTTTAATTTTGTTTCCTATTATTTTATTTGCTTTGTAAAATATACACTTAGCATCTAATATTAGTATTTCAACTTAGTCCAAAGTCACGAAAAGTCTAGTTCCCAGATAACTTAGTTTGATATTTTATTAATTACAAATGGTATTTAAATAATCGCTTTTACCTACTGTTTTAACAACTATACTGTATTTAAATACTTTACATATGTGTGGCTTCTTCACCAATACAATGTATGGATTATTTTATTTGCCACAAACCGAACATTTTAGTTTTAATGTTTGAAAACTTTTGATGTTTGCCATAAATTTAAATTTGAATTTGGATCGGTTCTGAACAAACACGAGATTAGCAACAGTAATCATGGTGACATGGCATTATTAAAAGAGGTTCACTGTAGCTTAATTATCCGGATGTTACAAAGGCATCCCCTCTTTCGTCTTCAAAACCATCAGTATACCTTACTCGGAGCTATATTTTTTTTGTCACATGATATGTGTTTTGCTTGAAGCGTATTTCCATTTTACTTGCTATTTGAATAAAATCATTGGATCTGAAATCTTGAATGAGAGAGTCCTCACATGGGTATTTAACTACTTGACTGCTCATTATTCTTTATTTATATCTTTTTGTAGTAGTTTGTCATTTACTCTTGTGCTCTACTTATATCTTATGAGTAAATGGCAGAACGAATTGAATATGATAAATCTGAAATTATATATGCTTCATATGCTTATCCCATGGGGAGTAATGAATTCACATATAAGAAGTATATGTGGTAAAATTTATTGAAAGTTAGAAAACACAACATTGGTCACTTGAACAATTGATGAAAGAATATTGAAGGAAGAGAGATTTCACATATAAATATACTATCTTGGACATCTTCTATGATTGTGAGCCCCATTAATTATTTTCAAACTTGATCAAATTAGTTGAAGTGGACAAGGAAGACAACATAATGAGTTATGTTTGGGTATATTTGCATAGAAGTTATATTGTTATGGATCCTCTAACATGTGGTGCTTGCTTAGGATCTTTTGCTAGCCAAAATTTTGTACTAAGTAGAGATACTACTTGTGCATCCAAAACTCTTAAACCCCGTTTCATGCCATGAGTGTCCACCATATCTGCCTATGGATTGAATAAGATCCTTCAATTAAGTTGTCACCGGTGCAAAAAGCAATAAAAATTGCTCCTAAATATGTATGATCTTTTATTGTAAGGGAAAATAAGCGTTATACGAACTTGTGATGGT
Source organism: Triticum aestivum (assembly GCF_018294505.1). Taxonomy (NCBI): domain Eukaryota; kingdom Viridiplantae; phylum Streptophyta; class Magnoliopsida; order Poales; family Poaceae; genus Triticum; species Triticum aestivum. The sequence goes on from NC_057801.1 coordinate 244,423,253, forward strand.
AAAGAAATAAAAGCGATAGACTGCATAATAAAGGTTGCTATCACAAAGGGCAATACAACATGATGTTCCTTTGCATTGAGGGTTTGCACAACCAAAAATAAAAAGCGCATGACAACCGCTGCTTCCCTCAGCGAAGGGCCTATCTTTTACATTCATGTATTTACATTTATGCAAGAGTCATTAGTATTCCTTCTTATTTAAACCTCAATTACTCTTTAGTTGGCAAGCATCATGTGGTGGGGAAAGATCCAAGCATATATGGCCATTCAAATATATTTGATCATGAATTATTATTGTTGACAATTATCTATATGATAAATAAGTTGGGAGTCGAAACATTAAGCCCATATCTTTCTCTGTGTTCGACGGATGCTATTTGTTCTAAAAATATGCTTTTAGTGTTAGAAATCATGGAAGACTATATGATAGTTGAGTATGTGGAATTTGCTAAATCAAAGCTCTTACATAGACCCTTCCTGGAAATAAGATGAATTGCAATTGTTTGGTGACTCAGAACATAGTTTGCTAGTTTTCAAGAAACTCTATGGTCTATACTTTAACATGTTAATAGTTTGTTATTTGATCATGAGAAGTTTTATGAGATGAGCTACTGTTTATGATATGTAATGATGCTAGAAAAAGTGATTGGAATTATCGTTGATCAAACTTATGCACTATGCTAGCATTGACACTTCATAAATTATTTCTTTTATCATTTACCTACTCGAGGATGAGCAGGAATTAAGCTTGGGGATGTTGATACGTCTCCAACGTATCTATAAGTTATGAAGTGTTAATGCCATGTTTAGAACAATTTTATATGATTTTGGTATGATGTGATAAGAACTAACCTGGTCTGACAATGTTTTCTACAGAACTACCATGGTGTCGTTTTTTGTGCAAAAATAAAATTTCTTGAAACGGGCTGAAAATCTATGGTGATTTTTATGGACCAAAAGAGACCCCTCAGGCATCGGAGTTGGTCCAGAAGAGTCCCGAGGAGACGACAAGGTAGGGGCATGCCCTACCCCCCCCCCCCCCCAAGAGGGTGCTCCCGGCTTGCCGCTGCCTCGTGGACCCCCTTGGCGTGAGATCGACGCCAAAATTTCGTATAAATACCAAAACCCCTATAAAGAAACCTAGATCGGAAGTTCTCCGCCGCAATCCTCTGTAGGCACAAAAATTCAATCTAGGCGCTCTTCGGCACCCTGTCGGAGGGGCCATCATCACCGGAGGCCATGGAGGAGGCAGCCGGAAGGGGTCATCATCACCATGGACGCCAAGGACCGGAGGGAGAACCTCTCCCCATCTAGAGGGGAGGCCATGGAGGAAGCACAAGGGGGACTCTCCCCCCACTCTCTCGATGGCGCCGGAGAGCCACCAGGGGAACCATCGCCGTGGTGATCGTCTTTAACATCACCATCTTCATCACATTCCTCATCTCTTTTAAGCGGTCCACTCTCCTGCACCCCGCTGTAATCCCCTACTTGAACATGGTGCTTTATGCCAGATATTATGATCCAATGATGTGTTGCCATCCTATGATGTTTTGAGTATATTTCTTTTGTCCTTTGGGTTGATTGATGATCTACATTGGTTTGAGTTGTATGTTTTATTTTGGTGCTGTCCTATGGTGGCTTTCATGCCGCGCACACGTGAAGGATTTCCGCTGTAGGGTTTTGCCATACGTTCATGTTTGGCTTATAGTGGGTTGCTAGAGTGATAGAAGCTTAAATCCGAGTAAAGGGGGTTGTTGCGTATGGGATAAAGGGGACTTGATACTTTAATGTTATGGTTGGGTTTTACCTTAATGATCTTTAGTAGTTTCGGATGCTTGCTAGAGTTCCAATCATAAGTGCATATGATCCAAGTAGAGAAAGTATGTTAGCTTATGCCTCTCCCTCATATAAAATTGCAATAAGGATTACCGATCTTGTTAACAATTTCCTAGGATAATCCCGCACACCGATCCATCATTATTCCACACTCGGTATTTATAATATATAGTAATATATTCAAACTTTATGTTAACAACACATATTTTTATATTTTAGTTCTCCTATATCATGCAAAGCTATCCTCTTCATACCCGCAACGTAGATTTATTTCTCGTTTCCAGATGGAAGCAAACGTTTAGTGTATGTAGAGTCGTATCAGTGGCAGATAGGACTTGAGAGAATATTTATCTTACCTTCAGCTCCTTGAGGATTCGACACTCCATACTTATCACTTCCACCTTTGGAAATTGCTACGATGATTCCTTAAACTTGGGGATTATCAGTCGTGCAACCACTCAAGTGTGGACCATCGAGGGTGAGTCCTCCAAGTTCACGTTGACGTCTACATCAAGTGAATTCCATATAGGGTGATTCCTTGGGTTCCCCATTTGTGCTTCAGACACACAGTTACTTTGGGTTTACCACAGAACCATGTTAAAGATGGGTCGACCCCGAGGGGTACCCGTGGGAGTTACCGAAGTTGGGTTGATTTGGAGGATACCCGCGAGAAAATGACGAGGCATGGTCGAGTAGGGCAGACCGCCCTGGATTGGGTTGGGCCTGACCCTTGCCGCAAGTCCTCGAGACGGGGCGACAGGAGCACTGATTGTCACCACATTCTCGCAAGACACTAACGAGATTGGGTATTTGACTGAGTTGGTCATTGACCTATACGCACTAACCGCCACGCGGGATGTGTTATGGGCATTTGGCATCGTATCACAACAAAAAATACACTTCCATGATGATACGTGTTTGTCACAGTAGGTCTCGTTTTTTGTCATGCATGTACATCCATGACGATTTTATGACAGAATCAAGATAGTCATACCTGTGCTGTCATAGAAGTGTTCCATGACATTACTAAAATTATCATCACGGAAGTGTCCACTTCCACGATGATAAATTGTGCGTCATAGAAGTGCTTTCGTCAAGGGTGACCGACACGTGGCACCACCATAACGGGATGCTGTTAAGCGTCGTTAAGATATCGGGTCCGGTTTTGGATCCAATAACCCGCTAATGGCCACGACCAATGCCGATTTTCCACGTGTAAAATTCTCATTGGCCGACGGAACCACGCATCAGCTCCGCGTTGGCACAGGTGTCACTCATCCAATGGTCGAGAATGGGCCTATGATATGTTGACACGTGGACGGGCCCAAAAGTGGCCTATAAAGTTTAAATGGGCCAACCCAACTAAAGTCCCACAAGATTTAGCTGACCATAATGGGCCGTCCCAGCTAAAGGCCACAAGATTTTGCAGACCATAATGGGCCGGCCCAGCTAAAGGCCCACAAGATTTAGCGGACCAGAATGGGCCAGCCCAGCTAAAGGCCCACAAGATTTTGTAGACCATAATGGGCCGGTCCAGCTAAAGGCCCAACATTTTCAATTAAGGCTCGTATGACTAGTTTCTAATCGGCCCGTCAACGGCCTGTCCTAAACTTGTCATCATCGCGGCCCATGGTCACTTCTTGCACATTAATAGTCCGCTAAGTATTTGTGCTGAATTACGGCCCGGTGTATTTCCGGCCTGTTAAAGGTCCTGCTTCATTTGGGCCCATTTACATGCCAATGAAACTTTTGGCCCATAAACGACCGTGAAGGATTTGGGTCATATTCGGCCACGTCCGACATTCAGCCTGTTAGAGGCCCACTATAGATTTGGGCCACTTTCGGCCTGTTAACATCAGACGAAATCGATGGGCCATATGTGGCCAATGTCACATCAAGCCCATTAACGGTCCATATAAAAATGACGATAATCTAGCCTGACCGAACTTCCGGCCTGTTAAAGGCCCATGTATTAGGTCGGCGCATTTACAGCCGTCCGAATTTCGACATGTGAAAGATCCGCATCGTAAATGGGCCACCATTTCGGCCTGTTAAGACCAGTAAGTTATTTGGAACAATCAGGGCCCAATCTCACTTTCGGCCTATGAAAGGCCCATGTTTTTTATGCGCTCGAGATATTTACACCTATAAATGACCTATTGTTATTGAGGGCCCAAATTATGTTTAGGCATGTTGAAGGCCCACTATGGGCTCAGGCCTACCAGAAAAATATGAAAGCTTATGCTGATTTAGGCCCAGATATTTTTAGTGGGAAACATGCAAATTTTTGCCCATAATCGTTTTTAGCCCAATTTGAATGGGTCCGACGAATGTTGGCATGTTGGGATCCTACGAAGCTTTCGGCTGAATACATTACTAAGATAAACCTACACTATACAAAAATAGCATCGTAAATACTGCAGCCTTTGGCAGCATCATGAATGTTGTATCACAACAAAATAAATTCCAACCATACAACAAAAGGCATGTTGGCATAAAGTTTACAGTCCTTGCAGATAAAAGGACCATCAGATGTATAGAAGCACATATCATTTGACCTGAGTGCTAATGTTTCAGGCTGTAGAATTTGATGGAGCAGCACGATCTTCACCTTTTTTCCGCCATTGCTCTCGAACAACGAAGCGAATGTCTGGTAGTCTGGTTTCAAAACCATTCATATCTTGACGACATTTGTCAACCACTATTCTTGTTTCCAAAACAACGTCCATTAGGGATTGGACTTGTATCTGGAGCACAAATACATCACTCTGTCTAGTAGGAAGATTTTGTTCGGTAGGTGATTTGGACGAGGTTACCTTGACAACCAACCCAAAATTATGCAGGAAGGTGCTTTTTGCACTGTTAGTGGAGAGATACTGACGCACTGCAGCAAGAGGTGACATTGTGCCTGTGGTAGCCTCGTCACCTTCAGGTGGCTGTGGCTATTCAATCATTTGTTCCATAGCTTCCTGAAAGTTTGAACTTGTAGATTAGTGTACCAGATAAGTTACTAATGAGACAAAAACAAACAAAGTAGGTTACATGTTTATACATAACTTATTTTGGTGAACTACTGTAATACATTGGCATGTATTGTAGTGCCAACTACATAATAAAATCATTTTCAGAACATATGTCCATATAGCATGCCTACTGTATTGTCTATTTCCTCACATTCGTTGACATCTATGGATAAAGAGACATGGTTTAAAGTAGGATGAACAAAATATGACATCATTCATACCATGGGCAAACAGATATAAAACAAACATGCTATTTTATCATTGTGTGCGCACGTGAACATAACAAGTAGATTACATATCAAGACCAAAAGAATATCCTTCATCTCTTTTAAACCATGTAAGGTGAAATGATACGTTAAGACATCTGTGTATAAAAGTGAATATTGTAACTGACATTGGCTGCAAACCAAGTAGTTAAATGAACACATCATAGTACCAGTCAGTTCAAAGGCAGGAGGAGTAAGGACTTACAACAGCGGCTTGAACTAGTGTGCTCATGCCCTTCATCTTGCTGGTGTGGCAATCCTTGAAGATTTGCACTGCATTCGGTTCAGGTTCTTTTTGGGTCTGCTCGGGCTTCCTCTGTATTTGGAACAAGTAAATATAGATACGATAATATAGCACAGAAAAAAGAAGGAAGTAGCAGCTATTTACAAGAGCCTCGCAGTGTGCAATATAGCTACGAGATCCTGTTGTCTGTTAGAATTACACTTTAGAATGGTTGGTCTTGTTCTTCAAATAGTTAGCCTAGAAGAAGATACACTTGTAAGGCACATACATAAATACAAGTTCAATATGTGGTCTGATCAAATACATATAGCCTACCTGATACTTTGGATCAGACCAGTGTTTAACGAGGGTTGTCCAGTCTTCATCTGTAATATATTCCAAAGGAGATGTTTGGGCGATTTCATTGTTAGCCTTGCCTTCAAAGTGAGATTTCTAAGGTGCTACCGATACTACCGCAGAGCAGAATGAACAACATGAGTGCATGCTTGTTTAGTTGCATCATCTTTTGGATCCAACTTGAACCTCATCTATTGAAAAAAGATTGTGAGTCTTGTTAGGAGGAATCTAGAAAGTATGGGACAGAGCAAGACACTATTACTAATTGCGATGAATAACATTACTTACGGATAAATGGTCAAGGAAGGTGTTAAACTGAGTATTGTCTTTCTCATTCCTGTACTAGATCCACGTTGGGAGGATACGTGCATGACACCTAATGGCAACGGCTGCCTCTGATACTAACTTGGCAGACTCTGTTAGCATCATGTGGCCTTTTTAAACCTGCCTCAAAATGGATCTCCATTCTTCCTCCTTTAGATTTTGTTAATCTATCAAGCATTATCCCTGATGTCTGTTTCCGCTTGCGCTGTGGTGCTATTTCAACAACGAATATGGAAAGTGTTAGTGTACATCAAACTATGAGAGTACACATAAAGGAGCATGCAACTACAACTTGACTCGGTCAGGTACCATCTTGGTGTTGATGCTCATGAGGTTCATCTGATCTTGCCAAGTCATGTTGTGTTAGCAGTGCTTCGGAAGTAGTGTTAGGTGTGAAGGCAGCTTGGGAACTGGCCAGTTCCAGATCAAATGAACGAGTAACTCGTTGAGATGCTGGTACAGTTGAAGTGGATGCTGCAGCTGGTGGAGCATGTGATATTGTGTTTGTAGATTTAGCCGGTGGACTTGGACCTTCTACTGCACTATAAGTACCAGCAGAATCTCGATGGCAGATCCTTTTCCGTTTCACCCGACGAGTAACACCACTCCCTACTATATTATTTTCCTTGCTCTTTTTTGACTTTGCCATGTCAAGCCGTACCCACAACACAAAAGAATAAAATCGCTCTTCAGAACTCATTGATGCATGATACAGACAAGCAATACTTTGATGTACTGTGTTTGTAGATTTATCCGGTAGACTTGGACCTTCTACTGCACTATAAGTACCAGCAGAATCTCGACGACAGATCCTTTTCCGTTTCACCCAACGAGTAACACCACTCCCTACTATATTATTTTCCTTGCTCTTTTTTGACTTTCCCATGTCAAGCCGTACCCACAACGCAAAAGAATAAAATCGCTATCTAGAACTCATTGATGCATGATACAGACAAGCAATACTTTGATGTAAGACAAACGTATGAGGATGGAATAGGTAAGTAAAACAGGACGGCATGACATATTCACAGCTACGATGTGTAAACTAAGCAGAAGGATTTTAAAGAAAATAGAAGTAATGCAAGCTAGACACCATATGAAAGATGCAACCAATATTACTCTGCCAAGTTAAAAGTGTCTTGTCATAAGTGGCAATTCGAATAATTAGAAGCAGTACAACATAGAAATCAATGCAAGATGCAACCACTATCAAACTGCCATGTTAAAAGCGTCCAATCATGAGTGACTGATGCGGGATACACAATAGCAGTACTTTGATGTAAGAACATGGTATGATAGATAGATGCAGTGTATTCTAGACACAGAAAGCCATGTCATATGCAGATGTATAAAGTATAAACTCAGCAGGTGCAATTTAATCAAAATAGAAGAAATACAGGCTAGACAACATATGTAACATGAAACCAATTATCACACCGTCAACTTAGAGCAAGCACCCGCGATGGTGGAGTACGGGAGATGAACTCATCATGTAGACTTGGGACTTCAACTTCATTAGTAGTAGTAGTGGCAAATCTTGAGAGTCTCTGTTTGCGTCGGTGCGGAGGACCACCAACATCCCCTAACTTAGTATTTTCCTTCCTATTTTATGATATTGCCTTATGAAGTCAAAACCACAAGAAGATGAATAAAATTAGCTCTGCATAACTGGTTGATGCATGATACAGACCAACACTACCTTGATGTAAGGCAAGCGCAACATAGGAGGATGGAGTATATACAAAAAAAGACAGTGTTTCATATGCACACGTACGATAGGAGGATGGAATATGTATGGAAAAATAGTAAGCGGAAGGCAATTCAACAAAATTAGAAAAAATGAAATCTAGGCACCATATGAACATGCAACCAATATCACTCTATCTGGTAAAAAGTGTCTCGGTTTAAGTGCCCAAGAAATTAGAAGCAGTACAAGCTAGAAGACAATGCAAGATGCAACCTACATCACAGTCCCAAGTTAAATGTGTCTTATGGGTAAGTGATCGTTGCAGGTATAAGTTGTAAGCTACGCAGATGCAATTCAACATAATCAGAAGAAATACAAACTAGACATCATACGGAAAACGCAACCACATATAACAGTTCCAAGTTAGAGCAAGCACCTGTGATGGTGGAGTAGGGGAGATGTGCTCATCATGTACACGTATGTTCTAGAAACAGGAACACGTGTCATATTCACAGGCATTATGTGTAAAGTAAGCAGATGCAATTCAACAAAGTTAGAAGCAATACAAGCTAGACATCATACGCAACATGCAACCACATATAATAGTGCCAAGTTAGAGCAAGCATATGTGATGGTGGAGTAGGGGAGATGTGCTCATCATCTACATAGCTACGTTGACTGTCCAGACTTGTGTTGTCTTGCGAATCTTGTTGGGAGGATGGCGGAGTAGAATCTGTAGAGACCCCCTGTTTGAGTTGCTCCGAAGGACCACCATCATCCACTGCTGGACTAATTTCCTTTAGCTGTAATGATTTTGCATTGTGAAGTCAAACCGATAAGAAAAAGGAATAAAAGTCGCTCTTCGGAACTCATTCGTGCATGATACTGACGAACACTACTTAGATGAAAGGCAAACACATGATGCGAGGATGGAATATGTATGAAAAACAGGATGGCGTGACATATTCACACCTATGTGTCGGTGTACTAAAGTAAGGGGTACCTTAGTATCCCGAACTTGTGCACGGGCAGTCGCAGCGCCCCGCGGCAAGGCTTGCCGGGTGCCCACCAAGATCCTCCGTATTTCCTATTGGAGCCATTCAAGAACAAAGTGTTTTAACTGAGAAGACAAGGCCCCGGCAAGAGGAGCTAGCCGGGAAGGCCAAGGCCCCGGCAAGAGGAGCTTGCCGGGAAGGATGACTAAAGCATTTCAAGGAACTTGCCGCGACGCGCCGCGCATCCCGGCAAGACCCGGCGAGCGACAAGCTTCCGAGCGCGACAAGACAACGACCGCGGCAAGGCGCTTGCCGTGGCGAAACCACCACTCTGTGCCCACTCTCCAGCGCATCCGTCAACGTGTCGCCACAGGATCATTCCAGACGCACGTGGCGGGGAGCTGTGCAGCCAAGCGGTGAGAGGTGGTGAGTGGAGATGACGAGAAGGCCATCGTGGCGAATGGTGGCGCCCCTAACAGTCGCTTTTCTGCACTGTTGGGCGACCCGGATGGACATTAAATGCTCTTGTCCCCTGCCGTCAGAGTTAGGTAGGGTGCACTGTAGAGGCAGTTGTACCAACCCCTCTTTTTTACATTTGTACCCCTGTCTGCGTTGCCACCTGTCGGTGACCCCTTTAGCCAATAAAAGGAGGCCCATGCGCAATGTAGAGGGGGGTCGACTCGTTCGAAAACCAGAACACTTCCACGCTCTCGAGCAAGAACATAATACAACCACAAAGCAGCAGTAGGAGTATTATCTCTCCAGAGAGCTCCGAAGCTGGGTAAAAATCGCTCGCGTGCTCCGCCTCGATCCACTCTTCGTGCGCCCTCCGCTCCCTGCCGGACCGAAAAGGGCCCCTGCCCCATAGGTGCTCCTTTCCCACGACATCTTTGGCGCGGCAGGTAGGGGGCGTCGAGGTTGCGTGAACCTGATCCGGCGTTCACGCGAGCCAGATCTTCGTTTTCATCATCATCATCTTCAACATGCCACCGAAGAAGAAGGCTTCAGAGGTGGCTGCTCCGTCCACGTCGGTCCCACCGCCACCGGAGCAAACGGGCGGTGGGGTAGACGCCGACGGAGGAACGGGCGCCGACGAGGGAGCTCATGCCGCAGCCAGGTCCAAGGACAAGGCCGCGCAAACCTCGGCGTCCGTACACGCACCGTGCCCGTCTTAGGAGCTGCGGGACCAACAGCGTCATGGTAATCGCGGTACCATACGCTCGTTGGATCAAAATCGAGCTGGCGGATCTCAAGATGCTCAAGACCAGCACGCACGCCAGCTTGCTGGCACGAGTAAAACACGGTCGCCTGGACGGGATCCGGCTCCTTCTAACATAGTTAGAAGTCCAAGCATATCCCGCTCCTCGCACCGTTCGCCACCGCCACCAAAGACTCCAGAAGAAGCGTTGGCTCGAGCCCAACTGCTCCTGGATTATCCTCCGACGGCGGACAAGATCGACGGTTGGAGGGCCACCATTCAGAGCCTCATCGGCTTCGCCAACGGCGACACTCCCCGGCAACCGAGCACATCAAAGCCGCGGCGAGACGCCCAGGCGCAAGCCGATGGCGACAAGACTGGTGGGGGTGCAACCACCATGCACTCCCCGCCCCGAAGGCCGAGATCGCCGACTCGCCGGGTCAACCTCGACACCGTCTCCACGGCGTCGTCAGATCCACGAGCTCGTCGCGATCAACGCCAAGTTCTTCAGGAACGGCAACAAGAAGACGCTCGTACTCGCATCGAGTGCCGAAGAGAATGGCGGCATCAGTCAGACCAGCGCGCTGGGCCCGCTGTCGACATGCATGCGCCAGGGGAACCAGGCGACTTGCCATACGCGGTAGGTTGCCCTGCGTTTACTCGTGAGCTGCGGCAAGTCCAGTGGCCCAGTACCAAGAACTTCAAGCCAGACGTACCAGAGAAGTATGATGGCAGGTTGCATCCGTCGGAGTTCCTCAGCATCTACACCATCACGGTGCAAGCTGCCGGGGGGCGCGACAAGAAGATCCTTGCCAACTACTTCCCGCTGGTACTCAAGCCCAATGTCAGATCCTGGCTCATGCACTTGCCGGACGACTCCATCTCCTCATGGGCGGACCTGTGTCATTAGTTTGTCGGCGCCTTCACAGGCGGCCACAAGCCCCATGGCCAGGAGAGCGATCTTCATCTGCTCGCCCAGAAGGAAGGAGAGCCCCTGCGCAAGTATATTCAGAGATTCAGCCAAGTGCAACGCAACATCCCAGATGTCCACCCCGCCGCGGTCATCAGCGCGTTCCATCAGAACGTGCGTAACCGCAGGATGCAGGAGGAGATGGCGATGTGCAAGATAAGAGACGTCAGTGAGCTCTACGCCCTGGCTGACAGGTGTGCACGTGCTGAGGAAGGGAGGAAACTCTCCGGAGAGAACACAGGAGCAGGGGGGTCTGACAGTGAGGATGCTGCCCCGGCAAAGAAAAACCGGCGGTGGAATAACAGAAGAAGGAAAGGTAAAGATGTAGTAGCTGTTGAGCAGTCCGGCAACGGAGGTGGCGCCAAGGAAGCAGAACCTGTGGCGGCCGCCGACAAGCAGGGCGGCTCCGACAAGCAATATTGCAAGATCCACCGCACCAAGGGCCACGATCTCCAAAGTTGCAAGAAGGTTGAGCAGCTTGTCGAGCAGCAGAAAGCTGAGTATGAGCGCCGCGACAAGGAGAAGGCTCAGGAAGGTACTGGCGGGTCCGGCAAGAAGCGTCCCGGCAGGGGAGGACGCCGCGGCAAGGCCAAGCAGCGGCAAGGAGACAGACCTCCCCGCGGCCGCGACAAGGATGAAGATGAAGACGAGGATGAAGACATGGATGATGACGAGGCCGACGAGCAGGAGTTTCAGAAAGCAACAGAGGTTTTGTGCATTGACGGTGGTGCTTCTCTGCATACTTCGCACCGCCAGCTCAAACAGTGGGTGCGGGAAGTGAATGCAGCAAAACCACCAGTTGAGTCACGCAAGCCTCTGAAGTGGTCCAGCACGCCTATCATCTTTGACATTGAGGACCACCCTGATCACATAACTGCGGCCGGGTGCTTGCCGATGTTGGTTTGACCAACTATCCGCAACCTCAAGGTCACAAAGATGCTAGTTGACGGCGGGGCCGGCTTGAATCTGATCTCCTCCGCGGTACTCAAGAAGCTCCAGATCCCCGACGGCGAGCTCGAAGAGACTGGTACATTCCAAGGAATCAACTCGGGAAGGAGCAAGCCGAAGGGGAAGATCACGTTGCCAGTAACATTTGGCAGCGAGCTGAATTTCAGGACTGAGAGGGTCACCTTTGACGTTGCTGATTTCCCATTGCCCTACAATGGGATACTCGACCATCCAGCACTCGCCAAGTTCATGGCAGCCTCTCACTATGCCTACAACGTGCTCAAGATGCCAGGTCCGATAAGTGTCATCTCTGTCCCTGGCGACAAGAAAGATGCCCTTATCTGCACTGACAAGATCTACCGGGAAGCAGCAGCCACAATAGATCACAAGCCACTTGCCGCTGAAGCTCCCGGGGGGAAGAAGAAGACCAAGTCCGGCAAGAGCTCTGATGCCCACTCCGGCAAGCGCACCTCTTCGGAGTGCTGCGCTACCATCGAGGACGCACCATCGAGCTCCACCGGCAAGTGTAAGAAGGCGAAGGCAGCTCCGCCAGAGACTAAGAAAGTGGCCGCCAAGGAGGACGGCACTGGTGGTACCTTCACCATCAGTGCCACACTTGACCCTAAATAGGAAAGCGCGCTAGTTGCTTTCCTGCAGGCAAATGTCGATGTGTTTGCATGGCAACCATCTGACATCCCCGGCGTTCCCAGGAAAGTAATTGAGCACCACCTTGCCGTCTGTCCTCACGCGCGGCCCATCAAGAAGAAAGTCAGAAAACAAGCTGTGGAGCGCCAAGAATTCATTGCAGAAGAGATCAAGAAGTTGGAAGCAGCAGGCCTTGTCAGAGGAGTGCTCCATCCTACATGGTTGGCCAATCCTGTAGTCGTGCACAAGGCGAACGGGAAATGGAGGCTTTGTATTGACTTCACTGATGTTAATAAAGCTTGTCCCAAAGATCCATTTCCCTTGCCACGCAATGACCAGATTGTCGACTCCACGGCAGGATGTGATTTGCTTTCATTTCTTGATGCATATTCAGGATATCATCAGATCTTCATGGCAGAACAGGATGAGGAGAAAACCGCATTCATTACTCCATGTGGCACATACTACTTTGTACGGATGCCTTTCGGACTAAAGAATGCTGGTTCAACGTTTGCAAGGGTAGTTCATGAAGCTTTTGAACCACAGTTGCACAGAAATGTAGAAGCTTACATGGATGACATAGTGGTCAAGAGCAAAGACAGAGCAACTCTGATCCAGGATTTGGACGAGACCTTTGCAAATCTGCGCAAGATCAACCTCAAGCTCAACCCCGAGAAGTGCGTGTTTGGAGTCCCCTCCGGCAAGCTTCTCGGGTTCTTTGTGTCTCAGTGGGGAATTGAGCAGATCGAAGCAATTGAGCAGATCGAAGCACCAAAGCGCGTCAAGGATGTGTGAAGGCTTGCCGGCTGCGTGGCTGCTCTCAGCAGGTTCATCTCTAAGTCTGCTGAGCGCGCCCTGCCATTTTTCAAAATTTTGAAAAAGGCAGGTCCAATGAAATGGACTCCGGAAGCGGAGGCTGCGCTGCTGGACTTGAAGAGATATCTGTCCTCCACTCCAATACTTGTCGCACCTAAGCCACAAGAGAAGTTGCTCCTATATCTAGCGGCAACCAATCAAGTGGTTAGTGCTGCGTTAGTAGCAGAGAGGGAGGCAGATGATGAGCCAGCGGCCGCGGCAAGCACATCCAGCGACAAGCAGGGGGCTTCCCCGACAAGCTCTGGTCCCGACAAGAATGGGTCCGTGCAGGAGGAGGTGCAGAAGAAAATGGTGCAGCGCGCAGTTTAATTTGTCAGTTCCCTTCTACAAGGGGCTAGATCAAGGTATTCTGGTGTGCAGAAATTGCTTTTCGGCCTTCTCATGGCCTCGAGAAAGCTGCGCCATTACTTTCAAGCACATGAGATCATAGTTGTCACTCGCTTTCCGTTGAAGAGGATATTGCAGAATCCAGAAGCAACAGGCAGGATTGTCGAGTGGGCACTGGAGTTGTCAAGCTTTGGCCTCAAGTTTGAGAGTACCTCAACTATCCAGAGCCGAGCATTGGCAGAATTCATAGCAGAATGGACGCCAACGCTTGATGAAGAAATTCCAGAAACGAGCATCCCCGTCAAGGAAGCAAGCAAAGAATGGATCATGTACTTTGATGGTGCCTTTTCGCTCCAAGGCGCCGGTGCGGGCATGTTACTTGTCGCACCCACCGAAGAGCACCTCAAGTACGTGGTTCAGATGCACTTTCTCAAGGAGCAAACGACAAACAATACTGCAGAGTATGAAGATTTGCTTGCCGGACTCAGGATTGCGGCAGACCTTGGGATCAAGAAGCTTATTGTTAGGGGTGACTCGCAGCTTGTCGTCCGCCAAGTTAACAAAGATTATCAGAGTCCGTTGATGGAAGCCTACATTGATGAAGTGAGAAAGTTAGAAGAGCACTTTGACGGCCTACAGATGGAACATGTTCCGATAGCTCAGAACGACATTGCAGATGGCCTGTCAAAGTGCGCCGCACTTAAGTTACCTGTGGAACCAGGAATTTTTGTGCTCAAGCTGACTCAACCATCTGTAACACCATCAACTGGACAGAACAAGAAGAGGAAGTTGATTTCTGGTGACTACTTTCCGGCAGAGCTCCCCGAAGCCGCCGCCAAGAAGGTCCCCAAGATCAACACCAAGAGTGCTGAGGAGCAGTCTGCTCCGACAAGCCCTAAGGTTTGTTCCATTAAAGCAGACGCTCCCGACAAGTTTTGCTCCGGCAAGCTTGCCGGGGAACATCAAGCTCCGACTGAACCGCAGGTTCTTTCCGTAGAAACAGATGTTCCCGCAGCAGCATTTGTGCCTTTAGTCCTTGTTGTCGAGCCGCAAGCTCCAGCATGGGCACAGCAGATTGTCCATTTCCTTCAGACAGGAGAACTTCCCGAAGAGCAAGAAGAAGCGGAGAGAGTAGCCCGGCAATCAAGTATGTACCAGTTTGTTGACAACATACTGTACAGAAGAAGATTCAACGGAGTGAAATTGAAGTGAATTCCCCGGGAAGATGGACAGAAGCTTTTGGCGGAGATACATGGAGGCATATGTGGTCATCACATTGGCGCAAGAGCACTTGCCGGCAAAGCTTTCCGGCAAGGTTTCTTTTGGCCAACCGCCCTCCAGGATGCAACTGCACAAGTAACCAAGTGTGAAGCGTGCTAGTTCCACTCCAAGCAGATACACCAACCAGCTCAAGCTCTCCAAACGATCCCTTTATCCTGGCCATTTTCGGTCTAGGGGCTCGACATCCTCGGCCCCTTTCCCCGAGCTGTCGGGGGCTTTGAGTACTTGTACGTTGCAATCGACAAGTTCACAAAGTGGCCGGAAGTGGAAGCAGTGAGGAAGGTGACAGCACAGTCAGCAGTCAAGTTCTTCAGGTCGATTTTTTGCCGTTTAGGGGTCCCTAACAGGATCATCACTGACAATGGCACACAATTTACAAGCCGCACCTTCATGCAGTACGTCCAAGATGTTGGCTCCAAGGTCTGTTTCGCTTCTGTTGCTCACCCGAGAAGCAATGGTCAAGCGGAGAGGGCAAACGCTGAAGTATTGCGCGGGCTCAAGACCAGAACTTTCGACAGGCTGCACAAGTGCAGAAAGAACTGGATCGAGGAGCTACCGGTGGTTCTTTGGTCGATCAGGACGACGCCAAATCGAGCCACTGGCCAGACACCTTTCGCTCTAGTCTATGGAGCAGAGGCAGTTCTCCCCACGGAACTCGTATATGGATCGCCTCAAGTGCTCGCTTATGATGAGCTTGAGCAAGAGCAGCTGCGCCAAGATGACGCGCTACTCCTTGAGGAAGATCGTCTTCAGGCTGCTGTACGAGCTGCACGATACCAGCAAGCTTTGCGCCGCTACCATAGCCGCAAAGTTAATGCCAGAAGTCTCGAGGAAGGCGACCTTGTTCTTCGGCGCGTTCAATCCGCCAAGAATTCCAACAAGTTGACGCCGAAGTGGGAAGGCCCTTATCGGGTGAAACGAGTCACTAGGCCCGGCGCTGTCTGCCTTGAGACCGAAGATGGCTCTCCGGTGAGCAACTCCTAGAACATTGAGCATCTTCGTAAGTTTTACCCATAAGGCGCGGTTGCCGGAACCCGTTCCGGCAACCACCTTTTGTACAAGCCTTGCCGCTGTTGCATGTAACCCTTTGTACAAAGCCGGGCGCAGACCCTGTGCATAAATAAAGATCATATGCTCCGCACATCTTGTCGATTTCATGCTATTTTCTTTTTTGCATGTATTATATGACATTTTGTGCAGCACTTGACCCCGGTAAGCAATAACGAGCCTTAAGGCTCCATATCTTTATTTTCTCTTCTTTCTTTCTCTCAAGA
>NC_057801.1:244439787-244443903 GCF_018294505.1 Triticum aestivum
CAGAAAAGCTAAGTTGCCAAAGTTTGAGCACAATCAGTTTTAAAAATTTAAAGTTATCTTCCTCGAACGACCGTACTTTGTATGGAAAACCTGTGCGCGGAGGAACCAACTCATAGCTAGTTGCGCCCTTACTTTGTTTCGAGTCCGCTCAACAACTTAAGTGTGCTGCAACTAGTTGCGACAAGGTTTCTTGCCGGAAGCGACACCGCCTGCAGGCTGCTGATGTTCCGCACTCAGCGCTCGCGGCAAGGGTGCCGGCGCCGGCAAGTTCCCTGAAAGCGTAGGGTAGAAAAACATACAAAGGAAGGAATCAAGTAAAGGGAATAACATAGCAAATACTGCCCAAGATAAAGTTATATTACAATGATAACTTGCCGCGCTCTAATAGATTGTTCCCGTAACATGTTTAGCAGCGGCAAGGAAAAGGAGAAAACGGGCGGCCTAATCTACGCGGCCACCATCAACCCTCCTGACTTCATTCACCTTGTCCACAATGGGTGCGACAAGGGTCTTAAGCTCTTCAAGATCAGCACCCGCCGGCAGCTTCTTGAGGACGTTGGTGAGGTTGAGGCCTGGGTTGTGGAAGAGCACCTTCACCAACACCTTCTCCAGAACTCTGGCGCAGATTGCGCGCGACTCATCAGCCAGCTGCTTTGGGATCCTTTCCCGGAGTTGCTGGAGAGCCGTCGCCACACCCTTGAAGAACAGAGTGAGCTTGGCGCTGGGCTGGAGATTCTCGTCGGAGGAGTATCCGAAGCCCTCCAGTTCCAGCTGCGCCAGCTCCTCGTCGATGACTACGGCGATGTTGACGAGGCCCTCCGTCCAGAGCTCCACAGTAGCCCTGAAGGTGTTCTGGGTTTGGCGGCCCTCGTCAGCAGCGCCTCATTGGCCTTGATCTCTCCCTTCAAGTCCTCCTCCCGCTTCTTGGCGCCGTCCAGCGTCTCAGTCAGTGTGGCCAGCTTTAGCTCCAGATCAGCATTTGAATCTTTGGCGGTGTTCAGCTCTTTGCCCCTCTCGAGGAGACGGCCCTGCAGCTTGCCATGGGCAAGGGCGTCCTTCTCACGCTCGCGCTGGAGCGCGGCAAGCTCTTCGTTCTTCGCCTTGAGGGTGGCTTCTAGCTCCGTCACCCTCACCTCCAGCTCCTTCTTGGCGGCCTCGGCAGCTGCAGAGCCATCCTTCACTTCCTTGAGGGCTCCGCCAAGTGTCGCCTCGCGCGCGGCAAGCTCCTCCTCATAGCTGTCCAAGTTAACCTTCTTCTGCGTCAGCTCGCCTTCTCGCACGGACATCTCCTCGGTGGCAAGCCGTTGCTGCTCTTCGGCTTCAGCCTTCTCGAGGAGAAAGGCCTTCCGCGCCTCGGCAAGCTGCGCCCTCTCCTCTGCAATGGACCGAAGGGCCTCTTGGTTGCGGCTCTAGAGCTCCTCCGCATGCTTCTCTATGTCCACTCCCGCCTGCGCGACAAGCGCTTCCCGGGACTCCAGTTTGGCTTGTCGGGCGCGGTAGAGCGACACCAGCTTCCGGAGCAGCTCCTCCTCCTCAGACTCGCCGCTGCTGCTGCTTGGCGCGTCAACCACTGTCAGCCCAGCGGAGGCGAGCACTTCTCCGTCAAAAGCCTCTCCCTCGACCGGCGCCCTGGAGCTTGACGCCCAGGGGAGCTTGATGAAGACACCGTCGCCGGCCTTCAAGTAGGCGCCGGGCTGGGGCTCTTCGGAGCTTGGCGCTGTGTCAGCGGCGGAGGGATCGGCGGTCGGCGGAGCACCCTGCGCTCCTGCGGCCCCAGGGTCATCAGTGCGATCGCCGGATCCCTCGCCAGCTCCAGTGCCAGCAGCCTTGGCGGCCTCTTCGTCGGCAGCATCATCAGCACCAGCCTCTTCTTTGGTGGCAGCGGTTTCGTCAGTATTGCCGCGCACGTCCTCCTCGCCGGTGGCCTCAGTCTCCATCGGTTCCGTGGAGGGAGGATCTGAAGACAGGAAGAGGGAGAAAAAGTCAAGCAAATAGCCAAAAAGAAGATCAGAAGAAGAAAAACCCAAGGGAAGTTTCCTGACAAGAAGGATTACCTGTGCTGGGCTCTGTAATCATGGGCTCCACCACCGGGGGATCACTGGTCCCGTCCCTTGCCGGAGAACTGCCCCTTGCCGGGGACCTCTCCCTTGCCGGAGAGCGCTCCCTTGTTGGGGAATCACCCCTTGGCGGCATAGTGGAAGCAGATAGCACCTCAGGGGCGGCCTCTGCTTGTTCCTGGTGAACCTGTTCTGCTCCTACACAAGCAAACCAACAATCAAGATATCAACAAGGAAAGAGCACCCATGCGCGCCCCACAATAGGAAGTGAACAAATACTTACGCTGGGGGCTGCGCTGGGGGCTGCTTCGGGAAGAGATTGCCGGGTCCGACAAGGTGGTCTCGGATGCGTCCTCTGTTGTCACAGCAGGATCGTCCTCGATGACAACCACGGGGACCTTGGCCCTCTTCACCACTCTCTGGGCAAGAGTCCTGGAAAGGAACAAGGTTCAGAGGGAAGCAGATCAGATACAAGACAAGAAACAGCAATAATTGAAGAACCATAAGTACAACAAAAGAAAGTCTTACTCGTCCTCCTCTTCTTCCTCCTCGTTGGAGCTGAGCGCGGAGAGATCGAAGTTTGGTACTCTTTCAGTGCGACGAGGCGGAGGAGTAGGATCCCTTGGACGCTTGGCGGGAGCTGCGGCAGGATCGGAAGCGGCGGCCCGAGAAGACCCCGCTCCAGTTGCCGGTGCAACGTGAGATGCTCCCGTGGCAACGGTGCTTGGCACGGTGGAGCGTGTCCCGCGGCGCGGCGGCTGTTGGCCCGTCTGCCGCCCTGCTTTGTCTCCGGTCCTGCGGAGGCACCTTCTTGGTGGAGCTGGAGGCTGCACTGGGGGCTCCGCCTGCGGCAAGTTGCTTGAAGACGGCTGGCCACTCGCACCCTCGGCGGGCTCGCTCGTTTCGGCTTCGGGCTCACCCTCGCTGACGACCTCCCCGACAAGCTCCTCTCAGTCGGCAAGGCTTGCCGCCTCGGCTGCCTCTGCCTCCTCCATAGTAAACTGCCGCCGCCGCCGCCGCCTCTTTCGGCCTGGTGGCGATGCGCCGCATCTCGTCATCGGTGGTGTCGCAGGTGAGGAGCCTCTGCTCGTCGGCGCGGACCACCACCTCCACCAAGTCGTCGAAAAATTGCTGCACGACATCGTCGGCGGGCTCCTGCCAAGTTGGGATAATCCCATGCGAGTCACACTCTGGCATCATTGCGCGGATGCGATCGAGCTGGGAGTTGTTGCACAATGGGACGACGCCCTGCGGCAGCCTGAACCACTCGGGATGGTTAGGGTCGTGCTTGAACAGTTCCTTGAGCGTCCCATCCAACTCCAAAACAGTGAAATTAAAATTGAGGCCTGGGCGCAGCCTCATGATATCCGCCGGACCCCCGAACAACCAGGCGGGTCTCCCCCTCTCCTGCGGAGGGGCGATGCGGCGGCGAAGAAAGTCCGCGCCAACAGCCCCTACAGTGAGCCCGGCAAGCCTGAGTCGCAAGATCCGGGTGGTGGCGATCTTCAATCTAGCATCGTCCGCCGCCAGGGCGCTCCAATCGCCGCCGCGCACTACTCGGGCTTGGCGCAAGTTGGTGAATGGCTGCGAATCCTCATCAACAATCCAACACCATTCCGCTCTCCACTCCTCCCATTTGCTACGAAGCTCCCCCTCCAGATAGACCTCCTTCTTACCGGCTCTCGAGATCCAGGCGATCCCTCCAGATAAGGGCTCTCCTTTCTCGACCCGGGGCATGAAATAGTGGCAGAAAAGGGCTACGTTTGGGTGGATTCCGACGAAGTTCTCGCAGAGATGTGCGAAAACCGCCATGGTCAGAACGGCGTTGGGGGTGAAATCGAGGAGATGGAGTCCGTATGTGTTCATAATTTCACAGAAGAAATCGGAAAAGGGCGGGCAGAGCCCGCAATAGAAGAACGGTGGAAAGAAGGGGTATCCTTTTGGACACTGTTTCGAAGTAGAAGCTTCGGCGGAGAGTACCTGCGTGCGCGGATGCGCTCGCGTCTCCGTCGACCGGAAAAGATAGAACCATTCCCTTAGCTCCTTCGCGGAGAGCTCG